>NC_026505.1:1693571-1695125 GCF_000182925.2 Neurospora crassa OR74A
TCATTTTCATTTATTTTTCGTCTTATTCTCCTTTATATTTCCATTCCTTCTCAACCTATTTTTATCCCATTCCTTCTACTTTTTTCTACCTATTTTACTACTTAAATTCTCCATTAACAATAATAGAAAGAATAATAACGTCCAATTTAATCTTCTAAATCCAATTCTCGCTCTATTCCTCCGAGGGATTGCGCTCTATTATTCAATACTATTAGAACCTTGCGGACGACCTCTATATAGAAACTAAAAATTACTAAAAAATACTAAGAACCTAATAAGTAAAATAATACCGCTAATAACCCTTAAACTACAATAACCAACCAAGCTTAAAAACCAAACTAATACCGCTAATAACAATTTAAGAACTAAATTAATAAACTAATAATACCTAAACCTTAATACCCAAACTAACCTAATAGCCTAAAAACCAAACTAATAAACCAACTAATATCTATTCTCTAAAATTATATAATAAAAATTATTACTAAAACGTAGGCTACAAATACTATAAATTTTTAATAAACTAATAAATTAATTAATATCTACTCTCTAAGATTATATAATAAAGATCGTTGCCGAAATATAAATTGTAAGTACTGTAAATTTTTAATAAATTAATAAACTAACTAATATTTACTCTCTAAAATCATATAATAAAGATCGTTGCCGAAATATAAATTATAAGTACCGTAAATTTTTAATAAACCTTTCAAACTTCATTATTTCTTTAATTATATAAATTATTATTACTAAGAAAGCAAACTATCGATTTAAAGAATATTAATACTACTATAAGTAACAGATATCAACGAACGAAATACCAGCGAAGAAGAATCCTAATAAAATATTAACCAAAAAAGCTACCCCGCGTAAACGTTTAACTATTAAATAAAAGACCGAACTAGCTATTAGGCCGTACGCCTAATATAGTAATTTAAAGGAATATAATTTTATATTATTAAAGTAAATTTATTATTAATTATTTATTTCTACCCTCTTAATTATATCCCCCTCCTAGTCGTACCCCCTTCTTCTACCCCCTAAGTTATACCTCTAAATTATAAATTATATATAAAACCTAAACTATTAGAAGGTACTAATACCGTATTAATCCTACTATTTACAAGTAAATAAGTAATAATCCGAATTAAAGTAAGTAAATAAGCGTAATACTATATACTATAAACCTAAAGCTTCCCCTTCTATCTTTTTTTCCCTTTTTCTTTTCTTTTCCCTATAATTAATATAGTTATTAGTTTAAAGTAAGACTTTAATCTAATAGAAGGGTAAATTAGTACTATATCCTCTAACCTACTACTTATAAGTAAATAAAATATATTATAAATAGAGGTAGGTAAATAGTACGTTCCCTATTTAGTTATAGGGAGAAAAAAGAAGAAAGGAAAGAAGTAAGAGTTATACTACTATTCGATCTACCTATAACTAAATTACTATACTATCCCTCAACTTTACTATCCGGTTTCTATTCCTATAAGTAAGTTTATTATATTAGAAATTATTTAGGTTAAATATAAATAGTATTAGGAGGCTAAG
>NC_026505.1:1695225-1696953 GCF_000182925.2 Neurospora crassa OR74A
AATTTTCCCTGTCGCTCCCCTACCGCTTTCTAAATAAACCCTAATTTTATTTATTCCCTTTATTATTAGAAAGGTTATACGTATAGTTAATATACTTAATTGAAATTACTGAATACTTACTATAAATATAATATAACGGGCTATTTCGTAATAGCGTACCCGAACCGAATTTATTATAATTACAATTAAATTGGCTATTTAATACGGAATTACTCTATCCCTATAGGTACCCCCTTATATAGAGCGAATATTAAACCGATTGTAATTAAAGCGGCGGCTATAACCGCCTAGGATAATGTAAGTAAATTATAAATATATTTAGAAATAAAGTTATTAATAAGGATTTATAGAGATTAGTAGAATATACGAAGGTTAATAAATTTAGGTATAAAATTAAACCTAATTAATAGGCATCTATTCCTATTGGATATAAAAATTAATCTAGTACCTTATCGTTTTATTAATTTCTCCCTTCGGTTTATTCCTATATATAGTATAACTACCTATCTTATTAAAATATATAATTCCTATAGTACTAAACGGACGAAGTAAATTACTTTTACTATAATTAAATCCCCGGCTATAGAAATTATCTTCAATTACCCCTAGTTTTATAAATAGAATTCTAATATTAATTAGTAGTAATAGTCGTTTTAATTTCGTATTGAAGCCGGCGATCTTATATTAAATATAGTACCGGCGAAGGAAGTATACAATATTGTAGCCGTCCTAGTAAAGCTTCGGTAGAATTTAATTCTACTATTAGACCTTCGGGAAATAATAAGGGTAGAAGAGGATTTCCGCCCTCCCGCATATACGAATATCCTATTTAAAATCCCCTTTTCTTTAGCGTTAAAGTTCGTAGCCCTACCCGTTATAATAGAATTAACCGAATCGCCTTTAATCCTTATCCCCCCAGTAAAGGTTTTTCGAATAGTATTTAATAATATTTACTCTACCCTAGTACCCCCTATAGAACTAGTATTATTATAACCCTTAGAATTACTAAAGGAAATAGAAGGCGAATTTACTGTCTTTAAACCGATTATTCCGCCGGAATACAAAAAATTCCAATTAATATTCGAAACTTCAATTATACCCCTACCCTAATATAACCGGCTAGAGCATTGTATTAATTTAATTAAAGGGGAATCGGCGCTTTAAGGACTAATTTATATATTAAATATTAAAGAGTTAAAAGTATTATGCGAGTAGCTAGTAGAAGTACTCTAAAAAGGATAGATTTATTCCTTTATTAACTTAGCGGACGCCTCTATTATCTTTATTTTAAAAAAGAATAGAAAGTTAAAGCTCTATATTAATTTTAAAGTGTTAAATAAAGTTACGAAGAAGAATCGGACGGCGTTACCCTTTATTTAGGAGATTTTCGATTAGTTATTGTTAATTAAAGTTTTTATAAAATTAGATTTAAAGGACGTATACTATAGGATTTGGATTCGAGAGGGAGATGAAAAGAAGATAACGTTTCGCACGAAGTACAGGCACTATAAATTCTTAATTATACTAATAAAATTAATGAACGTACCAGCAATATTTTAAGCGTATATTAATAATATATTAGTGGGGCTAATAAATACAATATATATTACTTATTTTAATAATATTTTAATTTATAATAAAAATAAAGAAGATTATATTAATTATATTAAAGAAGTCCTTTAATAGTTATAAGATTATAACCTCTATATAAACTTAAGTAAATATGAA
>NC_026505.1:1697053-1698225 GCF_000182925.2 Neurospora crassa OR74A
CCGGACGATGAGAATTCGTAGGTTTTGCGAGAGGATATAAATTGCCCGGACTTTCTTAAGGAATACGAAGTTAGGGAAATATAATAGCGGCGTACTAGTAGTAGGCCGATTATTAAATTAATAAAAATTAATTAGGTAGAGGAAGGAGAATAGTGATTATTTAAAAATATAAAGTAAAAATGTAAAATATAAATATAAAACGTAAAATATAAAGTAGAAATATAAAATATAAATATAAGATGTAAAACGCCAAATAGAGATGTAAAATGTAAATATAAAACGTAAAATATAAAGTAGAAATGTAAAATATAGATATAAAACGTAAAATATAAAGTAGAGATATAAAATATAAATATAAAATATAAAATGTAAATATAAAATGTAAATATAAAATGTAAATATAAAATATAGATGTAAACTGTAAAGTAAGGATGTAAAGTAGAAATATAGAATAAAGAGGTAAATTAGAAATATAAAATAGAAATATAAGGCGGAAATATAAAGTAAAAACGCTAAATAAAATAAGAAATAGAAAAGGAAAGTAGCTTAATTTAATATAAGATACTAATAAAATACTAAATAGAATATAGCCCGCATTTTCCATTATCGCCCCAAATAAAAAAATCCTTAGTAGCGTCCGCTATTATTAATATAAAATTGGAACCTACAACTTTAAAAGGAGTATTTCTACGTACTACCGCACCTATCGATAATATTCGTAAATACTACCTTATATTATTTATTTATAATCCTCCTTCGCAAATTCTAATAATTCGTCCAACTTTCTATTTAGCGACGCTAATTTCCTATTAACCGACTAATATTAAGGATTATAGTTACAACCGGAGGAGGGGGGGATATAAATAGGAATATTCGGCGTAGAAATATTTATAAGAGAATTAAAGGGGGCCGCTAAATTAATATTAATATTAATATTACTAATATTATAGTAGCCTAATTTTAAATAGCCCTTATAATTAAAGTTAGGAATACGAAGTATCCTAAGCAATATTGTAGGGAGATTATTATTAATTAGGTATACCTATATTATAATTTAAAACGCCGCTATAGAATAATACAACTACTATAAGAGGAGGGTAGGTAAAGGGCTATTAATATTAGTAAAGCGTACAATCTTAATTACTATATTCTATATAACGTTCCGCAAATTA
>NC_026505.1:2603252-2606115 GCF_000182925.2 Neurospora crassa OR74A
CTAATTAATAGTAATTATTATTTATTAATATAATCTTTACAATTAGTTGGGTATAGGCGGTTAGAATATATTGGGAAATATAGGGCTATAAGGAATTGAGGCTATTTTACAAATTTATTTAGTATGTAAGTAAAGTATTTCCTATTTAAAATATACCCCTTATAATTAATATTACCTATATTCCTAATTTATTTCTATTAAGATAATTATTAATTATATTCGCTATTGGCTAAAGTATTAGAATTCGAAGTTGGGAGAGAGGATATATTTTTTTACTAGCCTCCTTAATAACCTTAATTAATTCTAATTAAATATTAAACTAATAATTAAAGGTTATTTAAGGGACTTTATACCCAAACTATCGTATATTGAGGCGTATACTAAAATATATTCTATATTAGTAAGAAAGGCCAAATGTAGTAAGTAGATCTTTCCTCTTTATTTTAAAGATTTATTAAAGACTTATTAGTAATAAATTAGAAATTAAATATTTATAAGGATATAGTACTATCTAAATTCGAAATTACAATATTATTATTAATACTTACGTTCCAACCGATACTAAAACTATTCTATATATCGTTATAACCTCCTATAATTAATATACGTACCTACTACTACCTCCTAGTAAAATTCTTTAATATATTATTAATAATTTGATAAGGGTTTTATAGAAAGTAGGAGACCCTAATATAACCTAGAATAAATAAATTCCTAATATCAATAATATATTAAAAATTAATTATTAATTAATTTGTAATTTAGCAACCTTAATCCGCAATTTACATTTTATTTAATTCCTTAACAAATACAGTACAAATACTATTAATTAAATATATATAAATTTTAATAATATTAATAGGATTCGGTTAATAATTAAAAAGTATTACGCTTTTACTTAACTATTAGGAACTTCGAGCTTTAAAGTTATAATGTACGAATATTAGCTAAAATATTAAAATTTAAATATTCGTATAAATTTATATATTAGAGTCTTATTAAAAGTAAATTGCTAAATTTTTTTATTAAATAGTATATTTAGAAACTCTTTAATAATAAAATTAATTTTATAATTATTTATTTCTTTAAAGAGTAGGTAGAATTTCTTTGTAAAGGTTTTATTAAGTCCTTTAAATTGGATATAAATTACAAACATTTTTTTAGTACGTAGAATAGAGAAGTTATTTAGGGCTTCTACTTAGAATAGTTAAAGCAATATAAATTACCGAATTATTTTGGATTTATTTCTAATAAATCCCTAATTACAATAGTTTTCCCCCTTATCCGTATCCTAATTAATACCAATTCGCTAAATATATACGCCCTTATATTCAAAACTATATTTAAAATCTTCGAAATTAATTATAGATATATAGTAAAGTAGCGGAAATTAGATAGAGAGGGTCTTTATAGTATTACTATAAACTAAGACTTTAAAGTACTTATAAGTAGATTTTTTATTTAATATTCTATTTTTAATATATCCGTACTAACTCCCAATTAATTAATATAGGGTTTTTAACATATATTTCTAAAAAAGATTACTACCGCCGTAGGCCTACGTACTTCGCTAGCTATATAGTACGACTTTGCTATATTTACTTTAAGTATAGTATTTAAAAATATACTAAGAATAATCCTTAATTACAATAATAAATAGAAGGTTTATTTATATATAAAACCTTTAACGAATATATATAATTTTACTACTATTTAAAACGTAAATTAGGTTCTATTATTTTAGATTTATATTAGACTTCTAATTATTTATATTATAGAGAATCTATAAGAGGAGGTACGGAATTAAACTTAAAATAAATTTATTTTAACTATTTACATTAGATATAACTACGCTTACTTAGATATAGACTAAGAAATATAGGATATATTATAATTAAATACTAATACAATCGAAATATTATATTAATAATCCTACTATTAGAGCAATTAATTTATATCGCTTCTTCTATATATTTATATATATATTTATTATAACCGGGGATTTATTACCGATATATCTAAGATTTACTACTACTATACTCTTACTAACCTACTAGTAGGAATATAAAACTCAATTATACTCTTATAGTATATAAGGAAATTTAAATAAAGTATAGTATTAAATTTAGATATTAGGCTAATTTATTTACGGACCAATTAAATTGTAATATAATGAGGGTAGATAGTAGGTTAATAGTTAATTAATAATTTACTTAATATAGTAGTAGTTAATTTTATATAAATAAATAAAAGAGGGATAGTACTCTAATAGGAATAGAGAAAATAGTTAAAAAGGTATTAGTTTATTTCGATTTAATAATACTTCCTTACCCTTCAACTCCTCCTTTTATTTTTATTCTACTAAGTTAAATAGGATTAATATTCGATAATTCGCTAATTGTATTATTATTCTAAGCCTTTAGCAATTATTAATTATTCGTGTAGGCCTTATCTTTTGGCGTTACAACTTTAAAATTAGTTAAGTTCTTATATATTTTAATAAGATATAATAAATCTAATATTAGAATTAGACGTTTAATACTACAAATACTTACCCTACGTATACGAATATTAATTTAAAGGGTAAGAGAGGTATAGGCCGAGGAGAAGGATAGAATATTTGTACGCGCCTTCGAGTTTGAAATTCTTTAAATAAAGTAAATTAAAGTAGAGATAATACGTAAGAAGGAATATAAAGAAGTAGTCGAAGCGGAAATTGTAAGTATTAAAATATAAAAAGAAGTTATTAAAATATAAATAAGACTATAGGAATTAATAAAGGAGGGTAAATAGGTAGGAGTTGGGGTATATTCGTCCGAAGTATTAATTTACTATATGAGTATTAATAATTTAATTGGGATAG
>NC_026505.1:2606215-2618075 GCF_000182925.2 Neurospora crassa OR74A
AAGTAGAAATTTAATATAAAATCCTCTATTAAATCTATTAAGTATTTATATTAAAACTCCCTACAATTTTACAATTTACTTATATTATTTCTCTATAGGGAAATATTAATATAATCCGTACTTTAGAGTATCTACCTTAAATTTAGGTGGATTTATATTTAATTATTTATATAACCCCTCTTTGATTAGTCCTTCTAACTCCTCTCCTCCTCCTTCCTTTAATAATATATTTTCTAAGTAAAATTTCCCTATAGGGAAATAATATAAGTAGAGAAAATTAATATTTTATATTCTTATAGGAGATCCTTAGTAATTCTACCCAGTATAAATATAAAACCCTCCCCGGTCGTCCCTTTTAATTTATATTTCTATCTTTATTTCTTAAATAATATAATTTAAAGTAAAGTTTTTTTATATAAAAATAATATAAGTAATAAAGACTAATATTTTATTTTATCGTAGGAAATATTCGCTAATTTAATTATAAGTAACGCTATTATCTTTTTCTATAGGGAAATAAGGTAGTAGAAATGGCCAACCTAAAGGTTAAGGGTAATATAGTTATTAACTTAAACTTTAGGCTACTAATTAAATTCTTCGATAGTAAGAAATTCAAGACCCTTTCGGTATTGTACTATTTATTATTTACTTAATATAAATTAATTAATAAAAATAATCTAGCGGTTGTAAATTATAAGTTATAGTAAATTAAGAACGCTTTAGTATAGGCGGGCTATCCTTACTATAGTGGCTATTATAATATCCGGACAATTGAGATCCTCTTTAATATTTTATTTAAACTCATCTCTCCCGAAAGTAATAATATATACCCTTTCGAAATTAGTTATATTATACCTATTATATTAGAATTCTACGATAAGGAATTATACAATTTATTAAATAGGTTTATTCTAGGCTAAATTATTGCTTTTGTATTTGAAGCGAAGGCTATACCTAAGGTATTAGTATATATATCGATATTTAACTATTTTAATACGATTATACTAGGAAATTATATAGAATATAAATATAAGTTACTAATATATATTATAATACGACCCTACTTATACTTTCCTTATAGAGAAATATTACTTAACTTACTATATTCTTTCCCTATAGAGAAATATTGCTTACGTTATCGTACTAACTTTTAGTCTTTATTATAGTAGTTAAAATTTTCGGCCCTTTTACTTACTTAAAGGCTCTTTACGTTTATAGCAATACTATTTAGAATAGTACTTCCTTCGATATATAGAAATAATTACTAAAGGATTTCCTCTAATTTTTTATATACTTATAATATAGTTATATTTTAACTTCTATTGCTAAAGAGCCGTACGTCCCTCCTATTCCCTATACTATCCGGATTAGAGATTTAAAGAACCCTATATTAGAATAACGCTACTTAATAAATTAAAATAAAATTTATTTAACAATTACCTCTTTTACAATATACTTCACCTATTTTAAAACTTCTACTATAAATATAAATTTCGATAGCGTATTGTACTATACTTAGGATTTTTCTAAAGAGTATAATTGGGGTAGCTATTTTATAAATAATTAGGTCTATACTATAATTTACTATAATTACTTTATTACCCGACGTATTAATAGAAATTATTATTTTACTAATTACGATAGTATTATATTTAAAAAGGTTGTACCGTATATAGTTATATTTAAAAACGATTAGTATAGAATATTATTAGAAGTTGGATATAAGAAATTTATTAAGAATATTGCGTAGGTAATAAATAATAATATTTTTCTTATAGCCCGTAGGGGCTTCATTAAAATAAATAATATAATAAATATTAATACCGTCCGTACCCTTTTATATACGCGCTTCTATAATTCTATATAGAACCTTACTACTTTTTATTAATTTAGGAGGTGTACATTAGAGTTATATTAATAAAAGAAATTTACTTAAAATTAGTATAAGTAGTTGAACCGCTTTAGTAATAGATAGAACCTTTTGAAAATTTATATTAAGGTTTCGGTAATTATAATATAGTTAATATTTAATATTTTAAATAGTTAGGTTATTAAAGTTTTATCGGACGGGACCCTTATATATAGGTACTTTCAGCCCTATATATACCCGTTTAATAAATTATTTACTGAAATTGAGTTAATATTCTTCGATTAGGGGGCTTTAGCGGAGTATTTGAATAGGGATAAAAATACCGAAGTATATAAAAGGTTAATAGATCGTTTAAGGAATAATACAATTACTCTTTAGAGGAGGGATAGTTTGGAGTTCGATATAATAGTTAGTAACAAGGAGTACTTTAATTAATAGGCGGCTTCGTAATAGTAGTATAAGTTTATTATATTTATATTAGTAAAATATAGTTACCCGCTATTTAAACTTCTTAATAAGGATTTTATTTTTAAAATTATAAAGGAATAGGGCTATTATATAAATGAAGCGTAGTAGTAGGATAATAAGAACGGTAGAAATTTTAATCTCCTTACGCTTAGGGACTATTATAATTAGGTAAAATAGGGGTTAAATAGAAATAAGGGTTATTTATTACCCTATTAATTTATTAATAAGTTAGATTATTTAATATTTATATTCCTATTCTATTAGTGTCCAACTACCCTTCGACTTTCTATATAGGGAAATAATAGACTAACTATATTTATAAATACCTATATTATTTGTAAGTTAGAGGAAAGTTTTTTAAAAGCGGTTATATTAGTTAACGATGTCGGTACTAGAAAAACGATTACGTATATAACAGCGATTTTAATATATATAGAGGAAATAGAGCGTAGGAATAAAACGGGATAATATATTGCCTATCCTTTATTAATTCTAATATTATCTAACTTTATTATTTAAATATTTTACGAATATATAATTATATTTAGAGATTTATTCGATTTTAAGTACTTTTATAATTATTATAATATTATATCCTAGCGGAATAGTCGTACGTAAACTATATTGATTTAATAAGAATTCAATATATTTATAGCCGTATATATTAAGAAGTATAATAATTCTAATATAATACGGTTTATTATTTTAATTACTATTTCTATATATTATCGGCGCTAAGTACGTAAATTTTCCTTCTTTAACGACGGGTCTCCTATTAAATACAATAAATATATCTTATAGGATTAATTAGTAGAGGTTAGTAATAATTATAATATTAGCAGTGTAAATAAGAAGGCTTCTATTAAAAAGCGAGTTCTAAAGAAAGGTTCGAAGAAGAAAGGTTCGAAGAAGATTGTTCTTATTAACGATGAGTAGGAAGATAATAAGTAAGATGACGATGAGTAAGAAGACGCGGAGATTATTGATTATATTAAATTATAGGCGGAGGAGGAGGAGGATGAAGATTTGGAAGATAATACCGAATAAGTTTTTCTATAATAGAAAAATCCCAATTGCTCGCAATTTCTATATAGGGAAATAAAGGTATTTATTAGTAATTTCTATATAGGGAAATAAAGGCATTTACTAGTAGTTTTCTTATAACTTTTAATTATAAAATACTAATATACCGGTAAATAATAGTATAAATAAAATCCGAGAATCGTACTTTTATTATTTAGCAATAACGTTGGTCGAAAGCGTAATATTCTATAGAATTATTTGTAATGAGGTATAATTTATATATAATAAAGATTTTGCAATATAGAGATAGATCCGTCTATTATTTAAGTATATTATTATTTATATTTCTACTACCCCCCTTTTAAATAGGGTAATAAATCTTAATATATTTACCTCCCTAATATAGGAAAATACGGCGCTCTCTATCTAATTTCCAGACTATTTTACTAGCGAAGCCCTTATAGAATTTAATAAATTTTACTACGATCCTAACTATCCTACTAATTTCTAATTTAACTGCGATATACCCGGATTTACTAGTATCCTTAACGACCTCTAATTAATTAAGAAGATATAGGGTTTTAAGTAGTAGGCCCTTAATTTATTTGTTTAGAATTTAGTATTGGATAATAGGGCTATTATATTATTTAGTATTATATTTATTATCGATAGTTATAAATATATTTAGTTATTTTACAATATAATAACCCCTATTATTTTACTTAATAATATTATAATATACCCGTTGGCTACTATTCCGCTAATAATTATCTATTATATTACGCTTATCTATTACGCTTTAAGTAATAAAATTGTAATTATAATTAACGTTATATTTAAGCGCCTACGTAGTAATTCTATATACAATATAAAGGATTCTAAAAATGCTGAGAAGAGAAAGGGATTCGATATAATATTAATTCGTTCTTTATAATACCTTACGCAAAATTACTATATATTCTAATTCTTAGGCGTCTATAATCCTATTATAATTTTAAATATTAAAAAGATGGAAAGGCTCCTATTTTATAAATTAGGATTCCCTAACGCTACTTAGATTTCTAATAAGGAAGATTTGTTAGCTAAATTCGGCGTTAATACTATCAAAGCGCTCCTTAAAAATAATTTTAACGGTAGTTTAATATATATATTTTTTTAACTAAACTAAAATCTAAATATTTAGCTTCCCGTCGACCCGACTTATATATTTATCTTTTATTATAGTAAATTTCTATTATAGACGTAGATATTGGAAGAATATTTTAAATAGAAAGGGTAGAAGAAGTGTATATTAATAATTATTAATTCGCTTTGGATATAGATATAAGCCCCTATAATTGCCTACTATAGCCTATTTATATTAATATTTTTATAGGACCCTTATATCCCTATTAGAGAAGGCTTCTTTCCTAATATAATTTATTAGGTTTAATTAAGCGTAATTAGAATAGACTACTATTATTTTAAATTGGAATTCACTATAGACGAATATTAATATTTTCGTTTTAAATTCTAATATTAATATAGTTAGACTAAACGTATATTAGTAATATTATATTAATATTGGACTTTCGTTTATATAGAACGTACTGATTATATTTTAATATATTAGACGTCTCTATTAGATTGGATAGATTAAATTAATATAGTAGTTCTTCCTAACTATCTACGGTATTATTAATATATAGTAAAAAGAGTATATAACGAGAAAAGTTAATTTATATTTCCCTATAGAGAAATATTGCCTATAGGTTCGTTAATTTAGATTAGTGGGTCTACTCCCTCTAGTTGGAGATTAGTATTAAATATATTTATAATAAGTATTTACGGACGTTTTTATTGTATAAAGTTACGAAAATTGCAATATTATATAAATTTAATTATTATACTTAAGTAGTATTCCTTCCTTAAGGAATCGAAGATTATTATACGGTACGTATAGCGTATATTAGTAACGTATATTCTTTACTTATTTAATATTATATAATATATAAGGAGGGTTTTGAAGATAGTAAAGTAGGCTAGATTATCCTTAAATATTTGCCTCTTTACAAGCTAATATTTATAAATTTCGTTTTTAATAGTATTATTAATAAGATTATCCTTACGGTTAAAGATTTAGATAAAGTATTTAAGAGCGCTACTAATTTATTTAATATCAATATTATCTTTAAGTATAAATAAGTAGAGGAGGAGCATTACTAATTTGTAACGGACTTAATTAATACCCTTATTAGGTCTTCTAAGGACGAATAATAGAAAAGAGTAGTTATATAAATTAAGGTTGCGGATAAGATTGGTTGGGGTAATATTAAGATTAAATCCGAAAAAGAATTAATAGAAATCTTTAAACTAAATAATAAATTTAAAAAGGCCTATTAGAACATTATTATACTATATAACCTACGGCTAACTAATAAACAATTTACAGAAAATATTTTTTTTAATTTACTTATAGTTAAATAATTATATTAATTAGACCTCCGAAGTAATTTTTGCAAAGGTATTATACCGGAAGTCGATTCTATTGCTAATACGTTTATTGTAATAAGTATTGCTAAAAATATATAGACTTTCCTTATAGGGAATAAAGATAGCCCCCCCGAATTACTTATAGTTAAATATTAGTAATAATTAAACTACTAAAGTAATTTTTATAAAGGCGTTATACTAGAAATCGACCCTACTCTCCTACTTATTAGTAATACAATAGGCGCTACTGGAAATATATAGATTTTCCCTACGGGGAATTAAAATAGCGGAGTGTAATTATTTTCTAATAATAATTCCGACCCTACTTTCCTACCTATTAATAATACGATAAGTACTATTAGAAATATATAGACTTTCCTTATAGGGAATTAAAATAGTAGAATATAATTATCTTCTAATAATAATTCTAACCCTACTTTCCCGCTTACTAGTAACTTATTTAATACCTTAAAATCGGATAATAATAATAATTAAAGTAATTTTATAAATATCCCCTATTTAAAAAACGGGAAGGTAAACCTTTTAGTCCTATCTCTAATATATCCCTAATTTATTACTAATAATTTCTTAGGTTGATATTAGAAAGATAAAATTAATATATAAGGAGTATTAAGATATACCTTTATTTATTTCCTATATTTGTTTAGGATATAAAGTGAATTCTTATACTTATAAGCTTTATATCTATCTTTTTTAAAACTTCTATTAATTATTTATTTATTATAGGCCCCCCCTCTATTCGCCCCCCTAATAACAGTAAAGGCTAGTATTATATTATTTAGACCTACTTCTAAGAAGATAGAAGCGAAGATATATCCTAAATATATTATAAATCGATTTAAATTTTAAATTAGGTTCTAGTTATATATAGGATATAATATAAATTAGGAGGATAAAAGTACTATAAAGATAAATAATTAAATAACGAAACTTTAGGCGAATATAATACTATAGCTAATAAAGTTTCCGCTATTGTTTTAGGGGAGGTTTTTTTCTTATATTCTAACTTTTTTTTATTAATAAACGGTTAGATAATAAGACTTTGGGCGAATATAATATTATAGCTAATAAAATTTCCGCTATCGTTTTGGAGGAGGTTTCTTTCTTACATTTTAACTTTTTTAGAACTAAATATTATAGGATCGATATATAGGCGTAGGTTGGAGGGTTATATTATATTTTCTATTCCTCGCCTTTTACTATTTAATATAAATTATTATACTTTTATATCGTTATAAGGGAAGAGAAAATAAAAAAAGAAATATCCTCTTATTAATAGCGAATTCCTTAATAGTAAAAAGAGAAATTATAAATACTTTTCGTAGTTCTTATTTTATTTTTTATCTTATTAAAATATTTTATTTCAATTCTCCTATTAATAAATATAAGTCCCTTACTCGCTTTAGTCGAGAGAAACTATAAAAGTATTATATTCTAAATTTTTATTTTCAAAATTAAATTTACTCGCTTTAATAAGTACCTATCTTCTTAGTTAAAAGCCTTATAAGGGCTATCTATATTAATTTATCTATTTTTAAAGAAATATACTAATAGTTTTAATCTATAATTATTAAATTATATTTTAATAGGTTCGCTTAAAATTATCGCCGGTACCGAACTAACTACGAATACGAAATTTATCTATTTATACCTAGTAGGATCGGTTACTAAAATAATCGGTATAATTAAGTACCGATATAGTTCTAAGTAATTAAAATAATTAAGGACGGATCCGTTTCCTTCGAAACGAATTCTTCCTTTAATTAATTATTACCTATAACTAGAAATTCTTATTTAATAATATTATTTATTAATATAGGTCTTAAATTACAATTAACTATAGTTCTTTAAAACGAATCTGTTATTCGGTAACAAAATCCGCTATATATTAATCCCTTTAATAAATACGTTAATAATAAATCTATTATAAAGTAGTATAGTAACTATAGTTTTAATTTTCTATAATACTATAGTATTAATAAATTTATTTAATTATTCTCCTTACTCTTAGTATAATAAGTATAGATAAAATTCTTTAAATCTAATAATTAATTTCCTCCTTCACCCTACTCCCTTTTAATTTACTTAAAGTCCGCCCTTTCCTCCTTAATTATAGATTCTTAAATATAAATCTAATTAGGATTACTGAACGATAACCTTACTATCGAATAATTATATTTAATTATATTCTTCCTTATTTGAATAAAGAGGCGAAGATATAGTAGCGTAAAATAAAAGGGGTTAATAAACCCTCGAACTTTTTCTATAGAGAAATAAGGGAATAAGAAATAATAATATATTTAATAACCTAGAAATATAATTCGGAAATTTTCTAGGCTATTTCCCCTAAATATTATTTAACGATACTTAAAAATCTTCTATACGGAAATTACTTATTACTAAGCCCTAAAAATAATTTTCCTTATAATTATTTAAATTATTAATTAAATTATTATATTTATATTTAAAATTCCGAGGGTAGTATCCGTGCTTTTGGACTTTTGGAAATCTAATATAGAATTAGAGGATTTCTAAATAGTTTATACTTAACTCTTAAAATCTATTTCCGAATTAGTATTTCTAAACTATATTTCTAAATTGTTGGATAGGCCCTAAAGTACAATTATAAGGGTTTAAATATATATAGTATAAATTAGCCGATTAAAATTAGTAAGTAGTATAGGGTTATTTTATAATCCGTTATATATAGAGCGTATTAATTTCGCCGATATTAGCCCGAAAGATTAATCTTTAACGTATTAAACGCTAATATCTAGTAAAGTAATAAGGTAATTAATTAATTAAAGCGGATCCTAATTAATTGCTAACTATTTAAATAAGACTTTTAATTTACCGAATATATATTTATACTTCTATTTTGTAAGGGCGTTGATAGGCCTATTCTAATAGGCCTATTCCGAATAGTAAACCGCGGACAAATAATTATAATATAGGAAGAAGCCTATATACGCTATTTATTTATTATAAATATAAAATTTCCTTTATATTTCTAAGCGAAGTTATAAATTAAAAATAAAATTGAAAAAGCGAGTTCCTATATATTAAGTATTATATTATCTTTATACCTCTCGTTTAATATCTATTATAGCTTTTTTTTTAGTATATTTCAGTAGAGATGCCCGTGGACCGAGAATTATATAGGCCCCTATAAATAATAATTATAATAACGAATAAAGGTACGAATACGTTTTATTTATATCGTATATAATAAATAGTTTAATAAGGAGCGGTTTAATTTATAATACCGCCTTTATATATATAAGCGCGAATCCTACTCCGCCTATTTATTAAATACCTCCTTGCCCCCCCCCCTCCCCCCTTCCTTCTTATTAAATTTAATTTTTATTAAATCTTTACCTTCTTAACTCCTACTTCGTATCTTTTATTTTTAATAATATGTATTGTTATATACCTTTATTACTTTGAATACCTCTTTTACTATTCTAATTACCTTACTATATTTATTTATTAGTATAACCGCTATTTAAATTTAACCGCTTTAGTAATTAAAGATTCGGGTTAAATATTATATTAAGGATTTAATATAGGCTACCGTTTGTTTCTTACCTATTACCGTTAAGATTCAGCCGTTTTAGTAATTAAGGATTTATATTAAACGATATATTAAGGATATTTAAAATAATCCGAGGGAATATAGTTTAATTTAATATTCTATTATTCGGTTATTAGAAGTTTATTTTATAGTATTATTATAATTATAATTCCTAACCTATATTATAGTAGAAAGTAGAAGAAGTTAAATGGATAATATTATATAATAAGTCCTAATAATGCGGGTAAAGTAGAGGTTTAAAACTTTATACCTATAATATCCGTTTGAACGCTATTAATTTATTTACTAATATAAATTATATAGGGAGATATCGCTAATAATAATATAGCCTCTAATTACCGATTTACACCGCCGAATATAAAATTTAAGAATTCGTATAGTATAATATAGAGGGACAAGGAGTATTTCCTATTATAATTTCGAATATAAGAATAGGTACTCTTAAACTCTATACTATTTAATTATAGAATAAATTCTTTATTTACTCTTTTTATTATAATATATATTAATTCGCTATAAATATAGTAGTAAAATATATTTATTCTACTACTACTATTCGAGGCTCTACTTTTCTAACCTTCGTTAAAGTATATAAAGTTGTCCGGGGTAGTATTCGATATCCAAAATATTTAACTAACTCGAAAGGACTATTAATCCGTTCTAATAGACCTATTTACCTTCAAATACATCTCTAGCCCGTTTATATTAATTATTATTGAAAACGCTTATAATAAATATTAATCGCTCGTCTTCGCTACTCTACTCTCTAAATAGAGGGATATCTAGGGCAAAACTTACGAAAAGGTATATATATAATTATACTTTAAAATAAGTACTATTAATCTTCTTATAATTAATAAGCAACTATAGGAGATATACCCTAATTCTAAAGGTATATTCCTTATTCCGAATTTCTAAATGAAGTTTAGGCTACTATAGGATCGGAAAAGCTTTATTATAATATACAAACTAATAAATCTATTTAAATAAGCTACTACTATTTAAGTATTGTATTCGAATTTAATATTCCTATACTACGCCGCTTAATTATAGTTCGAAATAATTAGTATTGAATAATTTAATAATTTAAACTACTTGGATAATATATTTAAACTATATATTTCGGATTATTACCCGGTACTAATCCTAAAGACTAATTACTTACTAAATTACTATTAGAGAGGGAATTAGCTTTTATATATTTATCTATTAAGTTTTATTAAGAGTATTAGAATTAATACTAATAATATTGGTTTAATAGAAGTAGTATTGTACTATAGGCTAGATAATATACTAATACGTTCTTACTTTAATTTATTTTACTTAACAGAAATAGTTCTATATAGAATTAAGAATAATATATATAATATATATTACGCCTTACCTATATTTTATTTTTACTATTTTATATATTAATTAAAATATTATTTTTATAAATACTTTTAACGTCTAATTATTTTACTAATTTAAAAACCTAATATTGTAAATTGAAGTAGTTAATTATAATATCTTCTATATTAGGTTTGAATTTGCTAAATAAGCGGTACTTTATTATACTGTAATATTTTTGTAAATATAATTAATTTTACAAATAAATATTTAGATAGTATAATTAGAAGTTTGGATAGAAAAGATAATAAGCGTAGTAACTTCGATATATAATATACTTTCGAATTAGAATGGGCTGATATTAAAAGCTATATATCGAAATTAGTTAGGGCTAAATTGTACTTTATAGAATATTATATTAAATTTATAAGAGGGTTTGTAATACTATAAATAAAGTAACTTCCTTTTAAAATTAATATAGGTTTAAATTTTTATAAAATTACTTAAACGTATAATTACTATACTTTTTTAATTTATTCGTCCTTTAGCCTAGCAATTTAGGTATTAATATTAAATAATTTTATACGCCTATCTTTTCCTTTTCTATAAATAAACGTTAATTACTTCTTAGGCCGTTTAAAGATTGTTTCCCTATAGAGAAACTCTAAATCTATATAGATTTTAACGTTTGAAGTTTCTCTATAGGGAAAGAATAAATCCTACGAGGGAAATTATATTTAATAGCCTATTTAGTAATATTATTCGATTTAGATAATTGTCTATTATTAAATATCCCCGGTCGGTATTACTTAGGTTATTTACTACTATATAAAAAAATAAAGAGAATAATTTTTATTTTAGTAAAACCCCTTCTATATTTAATTTTTAAATTATAATTTAATTAATTATACGGAACTACGAAAAACCCTATTCGTCTAGGCTAGATTCGGGTTAAATTAGGCGTTTCTAATTTTAACGAATATATAGGGAGGTAAAGAAATATACGTAGGTTTATTATATAGAATGAAAGTAATAAATATTGGGAAAGATAAATGGATTTTGAAAGGTATATTGAAAATATT
>NC_026505.1:2618175-2619453 GCF_000182925.2 Neurospora crassa OR74A
GTATAAAAATTTTCTTAAGTATTAAACCAATATTTTCGGCTTCCGCTAATTTATTTATATAATATTTTAATTTTAGTAAATAAAATACTATTAATTTACTTTATTCTAATTATATTCTAATTAACCCTTACTTAGTAACTACCTATCTTCGCTCCTAAATACTATACTCTATCTTTCTAATTCCTTTAATAAAATATGAATAAGGTTAATTGCGTTGAACTTTATAGATAAACTATTAATTGAGGCTTCTATAGATATTTTAATAAAGTTTTTATTCGCTATAAACGTTATTTTAAAAGTATTCCTACTAACTATAAAGAAAATACTTATATAGGGTACTTGAAGTATCTTCTAAATAAGGTAATTATTATAATAAATATACTAATAATTCGGAAGGGTATAGAATATTATTATATCCCTAAAGAATATAGATCCTAATATTTAGCGGTTAATATATAACGCCTATAGGGTATAGGGTAGGGATGGAATTCCTTTAATACTTTCTATTATAATTATTCTTTAGGTATATATTTCGAATTTATATATAATAAAAAAACGTAGAATAAGAATTTATTAATATATTCTCTCAATCTGGTTTTTTAAATAAGAGTAGATATAGCGGAGGATTTAAGGGTAAAAGGGGTTAATTTCGAATCGTTTAATAAATAATTTAATTTAGTAATTGAAAATTATAAAGAGTAATTTAAATAAAAGGTTCTACTATATAGATAGAGATAATTTTTAAATTGAGGGCGTTATTATAAACGTTTGGTTAAATTAAGTAATTAAGTGCTTCGACTATTTAAATATATAAATATATTATAATTTACTAACTTAAATTAAAATCTCTAATTAATTATTATAAGCGGGTAAGTAGAGGCGTTTTAGTATAAGTAAGGGTTTATACTTATAATAGGGCTATATATTTAAAATATTTTGTATAAAAATATAAATTACTAAATCTTCGTTAGCTATATTATTTCTTTATAGGAAAACTTTACTTTAAAGAAGTATAATTAAAAGTAGAGAAAGATGAATTAGGAGGAATAATTAGGAGGAAACCTTTATAGAATACTTCGCTTTACTAATAAAATTAAAGAGTATTTTCTATAAAGAAGTAAATTGTTAAGTCTTTTTTAATTATATTATTTTTTTATAGGAAAACCTTACTTCGAAATATAATTAAAGGAAGGTAGGGAAAAATAAATTAGAAGGAACGATTAGGAGGGGAGGAGGGGGGCTTTTATAGAATACTTTACTTTCCTAGTAAAATTAAGG